>NW_024884364.1:43169154-43194299 GCF_019232065.1 Centrocercus urophasianus | reverse complement strand
CGTGGAGAGGATGAAAACGGTATGAGAGGCAGAGCAAGGAGAGGTTATTTTGAGTAAGGGCTGCTGGACGTTAGAAAGGCACAAGGGAAAGGAAGGTTTAAGGTACGGAAATCTACTCTCCTTTGATTCGTGACGGTGGTGAACGTCGGGACTTCAGCTTTCATTATCTGAAAGAATGACAGCATTGACTTCAGTTGACAAAGCTAACTAAAGGGAAAGTGTCAGCTTTTACTTGACAGTTTCAGCTAGCTTCACATACAGTGGTCAAGTTTATCAGAACCAAGTACCACATCTCATTAAGTAGAAGTAATGGAACCAGGTTTGAGAGGAATCAAGATATTCATAGAACCACAAAGTTGGAAAGGACCTAAGAGATCATCTAGTCCAACCATCCTATCACCATTACTACCACTAAGCTACTAAACCGTATCTCATAGCTCCTCATCCAGACATCCTCTTGAACACCACCAGGGACAGTGACTCCACCACCTCCCCACCTCCCCAGGCAGCCCATTCCAGCGCCTCCCTTCTCTTTGGGAGAAAAAGTTTTAACCTAAACCTATTGTTAGCACACCAAACGTGTATAAAGTTTGGCCGTGCAGTCCTCCAGCTGTGTAGATTAAGGTGGTTGAATAAGTGTAACTGAAAAATTTGGTACATTTGGTAGCTCTATTTCTAGAGGCACTCTTCAGGGCTGCTGGTAAAATTGGTAAGTTACAAAAAGAGAAATTTCCAACTCCATGTTACAATGCATACAATGAAGCAGTCTTCATGGATAATCTCAACCAGAGACCCAAATCCAACTCAGCTTTGAGGAAGCTAACACTGAAAATTGAAGCGTAGGAGTTTGATAGCTTTCATATCAAGTCAAGCAGTAACACAGTGAAGCATCCTGTTCTGGAAAGTGGAAAAAAAATGATAAGCCACCATAGTACTTTCATAGTAGTTTCCCACTATTCCCAAGCCAAGTAACATTGCAACATACGTGCATTCTTTAAGTACCTTATCTTAACGAGACCTTACAGCATTTAGAAAAGAGCTGCTATGGAATTACTTAGGGAACACTAGTATTTTAGAAGTGGTATTGCTGAAAGTGTGTAACATCTAAACTGACATGCACTACAGAACACAATCAGACACATGCACTGTTGAAGGCCATCAACTAAAAGCTGAGAAGCATCACTACTGCAGCCCCTACGAATTACAGAAACATTTTTCTCCAAGCGAAAAGAGGAACAGTACCTACCCCAACTTCTCCACACCGCTGTACAGTTACCACACATAAAGTGAAAATCCGTTTTCTTAAAGGTTAGAAACCACATCAGAAGTTAAACCAATCTATATGTAGATTTATTTATGACGAGTTTAGGTGAACAACGGGAGGTAAGGTTGTTTTATTCTGGAAGAAAACACCTCATTTCTGTTCCCATTTGCTAAGGAACCCTAGTATTAAGAGATAACATGGTTATTCTTATCCGGCACTGAGGCTGTATTACTGAAGTTCTTAGGAGTGCACACTAGTTTACTAAATGTAATATTTGGTGAAGCCTTTGGTGAAGTCAGCCAAGCAAGTGCTTGCCTCCACCCCCTCCCCAAACTTGTTTTGCACATTCAGTGTCTGCAGGCAGAGAGCTTCTTTTAACCAAAACTCCATACCTAAAAAGTAGATCAAAGCTTCAAACTTCTGAAGTAACAACAGATGAAACTACAGAAGCACATTATTTATAACATTCCAATGGCTACCCAGATCATGTAAAATACTCTGAAAATGATACTAAATATTAATGAACTACTGAATCCAATCACTGGATGTATTTGTAAGTAGAAATTTTGTTACAACATTTATTATCAGTAGAAACAAAATTTACATTGATTTTATAGAAACTATATTAAACATACATATAAACATACCTACATCTTAATATGTACTTATCAACATGAGATCTAGGTATGGAATAACATTGTCAGAAGCACAGTTGTGGACTCCAGAGACTACACACAAAATGCTTTTGCATTTAATTCCATCTTCAGTAGTTTAATAGTTTAAAAAGGTTATTTTTTTTCTTCTTTTAAATCCACGCTTACGAATGATTCCATTAAAGGTTTCTGATCATATTATTTGTGCATATGTATACACACACGCACATACACTCATTAGAAGGTCCTAATGGAGGAGAAAGCTACAGTATAAATAAGGTGAACTTGAATATATTCCTTAGAAATGGGCATTAGTCCACATTCTCATTCAGTTGCTAAAAAAGGAAAAAAAACTAGCCCTGCTATTCTTAAAATATTCAATACGGTGGTTTTTTTTTTTTATTCCATGAAAAGCGAACCAAAAACAACTGCTTCCCCTCTATCTCTTCCTTCAACAACAAAAACACAAGGAGCCAGTCACAAAATAAAAGCCATCTACTACATTATTTACAGAAAATGAAATATTAAAAAGATGTGAGACTTTGACAAAATTTAGAGCAGCGAACAGAGGAAAACCATATTAAAGTGGCAGGCAGCATAAAACTATTAAACCACGGGGCTAAATACCTACTGAGAACACCCTCCACCAAAACAACATCAAGGCAAAGAAAGGACAAGGAGGGGGCAGGTATTGCAACAATAGCAGTCTCAGACCTCAGCTGAAAAAATACGTTCACCAAGCTTAAAACAGAACACGTTTAAACGTTCACTACCATCCTCCCTATCTACAAAGGAGTTAAGTGTTACAAGTAGGCTTACAACAATCCTGAAATGGCTTTTATTTCCTTCCCCTCCCTCCTGTAAGATGAAACTCTGATCTTCAAACCCTGCCGCAGTGGAACGAAGTCTGTCAAGGGCCAGATTTGTAGAGAAACATCCAGTTCTTGCAGATTCGTTAGGATGCAAGTCTGAAGCCTTTCTTTTAGAGAACTCTCCTGGAGAGGTGGCTGTTCAGATGCCTGAAGAAAAGCAAGAGGCATATTTCTGAAGTGTATGGGAAAAGATTTCTTCAGTAAAGAAGGAAGTTGAAGAATCTCCCTCTGCTTACAAGTCTTCTAAAAGCGAGAAGGCTGAGAAATCAGATCTCCATAGCTTAATCTTTGCTAAAATCTTTAATCATCTTCTCCAACCAATTTTCACTATCAATTTCCTAGACATGGCAGAGAAAGACCTTCTGAAACACAACAAACAATCATCTTTTGAAAACCCAGAGTTCCATAATGCCCAGAAGTGTGATTTTTTAAATTTATTTTGCTCTTAAAGGAAGTTCACACAAAGAAAAATCAGCATTTCACCCCAAGGCCCCGTGAGAGAAAGCAGCAGGTAAGCTATTATCACAACTGGCTATCAGCTGAATTTGCTCCCACCTCCTGCTATTGGGTACTTGAGCTTTGACAATCACATTGAGGTCTCAGGACCACCTAAATGCATCAGATAAGGTGATATGAATCATTTAAGTCATTATTAGAGTTAAGGCAGACTTATACATACTTCATGATGTGTTGCTTACTAGCCCCAGAATTTTCTTGACTTGATCACCACATATAAGCTAAGAATTATAAAATGAGGATTTAACCCAATCAATCAATATAGAGATTAAACTGATCAGCAGCATTAACACTAAATTCACAACTTACGACACTTATAAGGAAGACTAATCATGTTCATTGACTGTATTTTGGATAGCCATGAAAAGAAAAAAAACATTTCACATGTGAACAACTGAGAACATGACAAGCATTCAGCGGTCATTTCAAGTCAACTAACAGAAAGGCAATTCACATTTATAAAACAAAGCTAACTAGCTCTTAGACAATCATATTCTTGACTTGCCTTTCCAATGTAAATGCAGTGACCAGCTTCACTAATACAAGGAACATTTTTCCTTTGGAGCAGAGGATTACTCACATAGTTAAAAGTAAGCAGTTACATTAACAACTCTACTCAGTCCATGCTCATATTAGAAATAATGCAATAATCAGAACATTATTTAAGTCTTTGTACAGAGGGCATTTTCTACAATGTAGTCACAATATAGAAAGGCACCAAATTATTCAAGTAAACTGAACTTCTTCTTAACACTCGTTTTCTCAACTTGAGCCCTCTCACAAACCAATCAGTAATTTCAATATATTTTTCTCAACTAACCATTCTGTCAGTACAACAGAACTTTCCTATGCTGAAAGAAAAAATGAGCCAATTACTCGTGTGAGCATACAGATGTAAGTCTCCAGCTAAAGATTCAAAGCACAGTAAGTTGCAGACCAGACAGTTAGGTTCCCTCTGGCACCTAACTCAATCGCTGAATTAAATTTCTGTACAAATCTGATTAGTAAAGCAAAGTTACTGGTAAAGAATGTGATTTCAGCAGATGGAAGCTCCTCACAAAAAAGCTAAAGCAACTGAAACAGGAACTACATTTCATCATATGACATTCATCTCGGGACCAATGTGGGGATGAGGTGAATAAAATAAAAATCAGTAAACATATTAAAAGATACCACATTGGTAATATGTTGCTTACAGTTACAGATATAATAATCGGATATCATATGGTAATACGTTGCTTACAGTTACAGAAATAACAACCTATATTGAAGAAACTAGACACAAAGTACTAAAACTAGTTGTGCACAAGTAAAATAAAGCACAAAACTGGAGGCATTTGCACTCTTAAACCTGGTTTTCATATTAAAATAAAAAATAAAAGCAGCATTAACTGGCTGAAGTCTGACTACTTCAGCATTATTTCTAGACAACCTTAGCAAAACTGACATGCCACAAGTTTCTTCACATATCCACTTCTCCCATTGGGCTCAACAACAAACTCTCTTCCAGGCTTTAGGAAGAACAAAAAAGGAAGCTCACAGAAACAGTAGTATCCTGCAAAGTAAGACATGATAGCTTCAGTAGTTTGTCCTGTATCATGTATGGTTTCACCTGCGTTTTACAATGCTTAACGTGTTCAGGAGCAGCGTGGAAAAACTTGTTGGCTTCAGGGTGAACCTGCACCCATCTGCAGTGGTACTCGCAGCACTTCCCAACACTGGGCTGCTTAACGAACACGGCGACTCCTTATTTGCTTTGGGTTGGCTCAATTTGTTGCTTCAATTTCCACTTGCTGGTAAATCCACACAGGATGATTTTATAGTTGGGTTCATCAGCGACAGCATCACAAGTATTTCTGATCAAACGGAACCAGCTAACTTCCTGCACATCAAGAAATTCTTTTCCTTTAACTTCGCATTTTGAATTTGTATGTCAGAAAGTTACTCAAATACTAGTTGAATCACTTATTAATTATTTCAACTGAAAACTCGAGTTTTAGAAACTTATACCATCTGGTGTTATTGTTGAATCACCATAGCATCAATGAATCTGGCACACTTCCCGCCTACTTATTTTCTATGAACACTAAGCAGTACATACCATGATTTAAGATTAAGTGACACTATTTTAGCTGCTCTGAGCCATTACCTATGCTTCCAACAAATAACTCCTCTACTGGAAGCACTGTGGAGAAAAAAAGAAAAAAAAAACCACAACAAAGAAATCATGCAAAGAAAAAAGTCACATTCTGACTTTCCACCAAAAGACAAATATCCTTTTCTCTGAACCTACCCCTACCCACGACCAGAATTCTGATCTGTTATCCATCATAGAGCCTAGCCTGCATTCCCTACAGCTAACACTGTCCCAGAAATTATGGAAAAATGTTTCCTTAAAACAAATAAGGACGTTATCTGAAAACTACTTCTTACACATCTTCAATTTACCTGTAATAAAAAAGTGAAGAAATCTGTAATACATGTACACAACCCTACTATATATATTATATTAAGGCAAAGCTATAAACAGGAAATAAGCACAATATTGTTTATAGCTGCTGAAAAACATGTCGAGCTATTTAAATTCTGCATACAGCATAACAATACGTTCTCCTCTGAAGCACTGTAAGCTTTGGAGAATTACTGGGATTTTGAACAAAGTTACAAGCTATCTGCATTTAAAGCAGTTTCAATTATGAACAGCTTTGTTAAAATACATGCTTATAAAAAACTTACATTTCTTGTTTTGTTGGTTTTTTTTTTTTTCCCTTGCAACTAAACACTTCAGGCCCCAATTTCAGAATTCAAGAAGCCACCAAATCATTTATGACAAGATGAAAGAACACATGGCTTCGTCAAGAATGCCATACATAAAAAAACCCCGCAAACCTATGAGACAGTAAGTTTGAATACAGACCAACTAACCCCATAACAAACCCAAGCATGCCTTCAGTGCAGTTACAGACTACTGCTACAGAACACTGCATACCTGCCTGCTGCCATTCATGTTCATCAAATACCAAAAATTGTCTCAGCAGTCTTAACACTTCACAAATGTATATACATCTCAGAAACCCAAGAATATTATGAAACTCCAATGAATACAGAATATTGTTTTATGGAAAGGACTGAACAGAGGTGTAAGATCTATTGCGCAACCTACCAGGTCATTTCTTTCTTGGCTAATCCTGAGCTATGTGCTATTACCAAACAATTCAGGCACTTTTTGTTTGTTTGTTTTCCTTTTTTATTACATAAGCAATAAACTTTGAACATATAAACCTCTGGGTATAACAACTCAAGTTCCATCTGTAACATCATGCTTGGAGAAAAAGTAATCAATAAATAAGACTCCCTTCAGTGACTTCTTTACTCGAGACCGGTATGCAAAAGGAACTAAAGGTACATACTACAACATTTCCATTGAATACTGTAGTTTAAAAGCAATTATGAAAACCGTAAAAAAGTTCTGCAGCATTCTCCTACCAAAAAATAAAGTTATTTTTTAATCAAGAAAGTTACAGGGTTAGTTCCTTTATCCCAATTTAGGTCTGGACAAAGTTGTCAAAAAAGTGAACAGATGTTCCCTTTTCTGTGTTTCACGTTTCAACTTCAGGATCAGAGCTTAGTTCAGGTTTCTGTCCCAGTATTTAAATTTCCCTACAAAGAGAAAGAAAGCAATCGTTACTGTCAGATTGCTAACAGCAAAAAAAAAAAAATAAGCCCCCAACTTTCTTATAAATACCATATCATTATAGTAACATAAATTCTTTTAGTTAGGGATTCAAAAAGCAATCAATTGTAAAGACTGTGCCTTAAAGGATGCATATGCATAATTATTTCAAAAGAGTGAAGTAAATCAAAGGCGTTCTCACCAGTTTAACTAGTCTTGAGGTGTAATTATTACACTATACAAAATAAGGGATACAATCTACAATCTAAGGAATGTTTTAAATTCTGTTTTTAAAGAATTACCCAACCATCAATCAGCATGTTTAAAAAAAAAAAAAATGGCTGTCATTCTGAAAGGTTTCTTTGACATCAGTGATACTCAATTTCCTCCTCAGCCAAAAATCAATATTCAGATCTTATTTCTCTATTTGAAATCATAATCACCAAGAGCCAGATTTTATTAAGATTATTCTAATAAGCTCCAGACAAGAACCTTAATATCCAATTACAGAACAGCATTGGAAATTAATGGGGGGGGAGGGAAGCTCACTACAACAAAATTAGGTTATGGCACTTTATGCCCATTTTCCAGATCTATACTTTTTGGAAAAAACCTTTCCACACTTGTTTCCCATTAATTCCCATTCCATTTGCCCTTCTGCCATATTTATTTGAGTCCATACCAATTTACAAACAACTCACCAGTATATTTTAGCAAGAAGCAACCTCTTTAACATGTTTAGTTTTCTTTGAGTCTTTGCTTATTGGTTTTGTTGCTTATTTTTCCACTTTCTTCATTCTTCTACCAGACTGGTAACTTTGCTTTTTTTAAAACGGCTCTAAGAACCTATTAATGTTTCTGCACTCTAAAAACTCAACTCTAATCCAACCACTAATGCTTATTATGCAAGTGTATTTACTTGTACGGACACAGAGAATTACAAAACTAACATTCTCAAAGGAACACACAACTGGAAAGGGCTGTGCAGGTCATCTAATTCAATTCTGATGCCATGAGTAGCCCTACCCAACTCTAATTACACTTGACCAATTCTAATAAAGGATTGAGAGTGCTTTAACCACTTCTACTCCCAAAAGCTGTAACATTTTACACAGTTCAGAAGTTCTTCTGCACTTCTGTATTATCACTGTCTCACACACACTGCAAATCAAAAGGTGTAAGATAGATGTGCTGGAGTTTTTCAGCCTGAGTTTGTCAAAGCATTTTACTCAGGCACCATGCACCATACAGGATGCTTTATTCAGAACAGCACTTTAAGGCACATGATGAATGTAAGATAACACAATGAGGAACAGAAACATAAACTTAATCAAAAAGTGTATCAATACTCTTCATGTTAATTTAGAACTGTAGTCTTAAGACGATCTAACATTTTTAACAGAAGTCCACTTTCTCTCATCAATAAGAAAGCAGACCAAGAAGAGAATATTGGAAATCATCACAGAACCTCACAGCACAGCTCAAACAAATATCCATGAAGGAAATAAGTGCAAAATCAAGTGTGCCTCCTTGTGCTTTTACAGGCAATGTTCCAAAGTATCCCATCTGAGCTATTCCATGGGGATATAAAAACCGTAGTGGACAATTTGAATATTCACATTTTCATAAAAGCACTTAGTGAAGAAGAAACTAAACCAACTCACCTTTTCTTTCCTCAGAAATCCATCTCTGTATTTATTAGTGGTAAACCCCCTTACACCAACAGAACGTAACCGCTGGTACTTAGCTTGAATATATAAACCCTTCTGTACTAAGCCTGATTTATAATGGGATTGCAAACGGCCATCTGCAAAGTTGCTCTGTAACAGTAGGGAAAGGGAGGAAAAAAGTGCAGAATGAGGGCACCAAAACTCAATAGCTGCCATTCACAGTTGTATATACACACAAAACCGACAGTATTGAACAAGAACATGCAATAGCAAATACTGAGCCTCTTCCTTATTTACAGCTTGCTGTTCTTTAGAACACCAGCTACCTTGTTACATTCGCTGTTTAAAACATCTGAAATGGTCACTGTTACAGAAAAACAGGAATTGCTAAAAGGAAAACAACAACAAAAGAAAAAAAAAGCACCTTACTTGCTATCAAATTCACTGATACAGGCCTGCAGCAGGCAAATGTGTTGAACCTAAAAAAGTTATGCTAAGTAGAAGTTAGCATGACTATTTATCATGTATCCTCACACCATAAGACCACAGAATTACTTCCCTTAATCTGTTCTTTTATCACCCCCCAACTGAAATACTGTATGCTAACCTAGCATGGGAACAAATGTAACAGAGCTTACTGGTGAGGGAATTATAAATTCACAGAAATAGCAATATAGGAAGACCAACACTGACAGCAGCAGCTAAAAGGATAAAAATCTGTTTATAATTAAGCACTCCAGTCTCCAACAGAACAAGCTATGAAGTCTCAGAAAGGTTCACTGTAATTTTGCCTGATTTTCCAATAATGCAGATTAAAGTTTTCAAATGTGACAGTAACAGAAAAAAATTCCTGTAGATGTTCACCCTTTAAAGCTTTTTCACCCCATGTAGAGTAAAAAAAAAAAAAAAAAAGTTCTTACATAAAAAGGAAACATTATGTTGATATAAAATAGCTGTCACACTTTACAAACAGATTTAAAGTAAGACAGAATTAAACAACAGAAAAAGAGCCTTTCTTGAGCATGACCTAATTGCTCTGGTGAAGTCAGTCTCCTTTTGACGGAGTAAGGATCACTTCAAGAAAAATCACATGCTCTGAGGTTGTGATAAGTTTGGTACCAGTTTCTCCATGGTGTAGCTGAAGAACAGCTAAGGACTGCACAGAACAGAGGTTACTCAATGCAAATACAGTTTCTGTTATTCTAAGAAAATCACTTCAGCCACCTAATATGTAGAGATAACATGAAGCTGGCCCCATCAGTTCCCCAGCGTTACTCTCATGATGCTGGTAGGCAAAGGACATACTTGGAGAAGGCTACTAAATGCTATCTCACCCCTTTACTGAAAAGCCATCAGAGTCCAATCACAATATAATTAGGTGCAAGTAAATACCTTAAGCAGATACACGCCTACCATAGGGGAAGCTGAAGGGCGTTTGCAATGCTATATTAAGCCAGTGAACACAGTTAACAGCAGAGGTCCTCATTTCTCCCACAGCTGCTGCGGTTCTCTGTTCTGACACAGGAGGCTACCAAGGGGGCCTCAGAGGTCTGCTGCTGCATTTGCACAGCGAGCAGCAAAGGACCAGAACAAATAAGAAAGGAAGAAAAGGTGCAAGATACTGACAGCGAGATTATACGTACACTTCAGTTTCAACACAAGCATCTACACAAGCAGGGAGAACGAGGTACAGAAGTACTATTAGCAGGGCAGAATCAGACGCAGAAACAGTTAACAGATCAGATACTTGGTGCATAGGTAACTGCAGTCACACACAGTAGAGAGTAAAATGAGATAATCTAATGGTGTGAATGAAGGTGAATGAAAAACAACTACATTTCAGCCTCAGGAAAAAAACAAACTGAAGTGACATCTAATATTACATCAGGACCATTTTATAATCAATGCTACTCATGCTGTCTATGAACCAGTGGCTTTCAAGCTCTGAGAAGTCTGTAAGAGCTAATATGTTAACACTGTACTGTGTCTGGCTAGGGCAGAGTCAATTTTCTTCACAGCAGTCCGCACCGGACCATGGTTTCAATTGGTGACTGACACAGCACAGACAACACAGCAGTGTTTCTGGCTGCAGCTGAACAGTATCTGCACAGCATTACTACTCTCTCTTCCTTCAGCCTAGCTCCCAACAAGCTGGCCAGGCAAGACACTGGGAAGGGACACAGCCTGGATAGTCAGGACAACTTACCCACACTGACCAAAGGATTTCCATGCTCATGCTCAGTAAGAATACTGAGGAAAGCCGCTGCCTGGAGGCTGGCTGAGCATCAGTCTCCCTGTGGGATACGGTAAGCAATTGCCTTTGCATCATTCCTTTTTCCTTCATCTTTCCTTCACTTGACTGGTGACGCACTGCAACAGGTTGCCCAAGGAGGTTGTGGATGCCCCATCCTTGGAGGTATTCAAGGCCAGGCTGGACATGGCTCTGGGCAGCCTTGTCTCATGGTTGGCAACCCTGCACCCAGCAGGGGGGTTGAAACTAGATGATTTCCACAGCATCACGGAATGGCACAGGTTGAAAGGGACCTCAAGAATCATGAGTCTCCAATCCCTCCCTCCAGAGGCTGTTCCACCAACCTCCACATTCAACCCAGGCCATTGTTTTCGCTCCCCCTCTTCCCTAGTGCTGCTGGAGGTGGGAGAGTGAGCAAGCCATTAACACACAGGACTGTGTAAATTACAGAATGAAGTTTAGTTCAGAAGATAATCATACATACAGTACCTACTGAAAGGAATCACAGTCAACATTTTAAAGTCTTTTCACAGAAAAGATCTTTTAATCTGTGTAAGATTTCTTTGGATCTCTTACGAAACTGATGCTCTAAAGTATTTTTTTCTGTAGAATGTTAAACTTTTTGCAAGACCATATATGCTAATAACTCCCCTCCTCTTTTTTTTTTTTTTTTAATTAGGTTAGGACTCTCCAATTTTATTAATCAGGAAGAAGAATTCAGTGTATTTTTAATATTCAGCCAAGGAAGGCTCTTGAGTGTCAAATCACCTTCCTGAAGCAGGTTTCAGCAACAGCATAGGCAGGAAAAATCCTTTAAGTTATGCAAGAGGAAATGAAATGTAAGAACACTGATGAAATCAAATCAGCAATGCTGTTTCCATGGTAGTAATAATGTGCTATACACATATAGAAACCACAATACCAGTGAAAATGCTATCTTCTCAACAGATATTAAAGCAGTATGGAACCAATCTCTGGATACAGCAATGTTCAGTTTCATATATAAAGGTAATGGCAGTTTAAGCAGACTTATGTTTGCACAGTCCTCAGCAGAATTCAGTGCTGATGTAAAATAAAGGAAATTGAAAACTGCTTTGAATAATCTACCAACATAACCTCAAAGAGATAGTGGTGAATAACCACTCATCCCTTATAAAAAGGCCACATGGAGGGGATAGGAAAGAATACTGAATAAGAGACTATGACACCTTTCTGTGTTAAGATGGAGTTATGCACGCTAACATTTTTAACTTGTTAAGCTTCAGCTTGAAAGTTTTTTCTGTTTCATTGGTTCTTTAAACAGCAGAATAGTGAGCCCTTTTTGATAGTATTAGCTTAGCTTTCTGGCAGACTGACTGCCTTTTTTTCCCCAACAGTTCCCTTATATTTAGTCTGAGGGGGCAGAAGAGCCCTTCTACTCTTCAAATTGTCATCCAAAGTGCTAGCCGCTGAGCTAAGCCAACACAGCCTTACTTCAACTTCACTATCTTTAGAACAAGAAGGATCAATACTATTCTGTGCTGTTTTTCTCCTGAGAGTACACTTGTTAAATAGCAAGTACGGGTAACTTTAAAGGATAAAATGAGAAAGTTTTTTTTTCTTGACATAAATAAATCTAGTTGGATGTTTATTTTTATTTCAGCTGTATGGATAGAATACTGAATAACTCAGCTCAATCCACTGCCAGCCCTCTTTCCTCCCATTATGTCAGCAGAAACAATTAGGCCACACTGCTACTACTTTTCACATTTGATACCCTTCAAATCTGCATTTCTTTACCAAACTCAAGAGGATCAAAATCACAGTTTATACAACACACTTCTGATAAAAGCTGGTCTGTACCTTAAAGTGTCTCCTGATGGGACCTGTGTTCTCAAGGCGTCCTCTAACATGTCTATGCGGGAAAGTATCATTTGTTCTTGAAGAATAGTAAGAATTCTAGTTCGAAAACAGATAGCAAAGTTATTAGCTTAACATTATTACATTACAAAGGAAAACAGTTTCCAGGTTATATTAACATATATTAAAGTCCTTTCAGCCTTGTGATTTTGACACAAAGACACTGTCTGAAAGCACCAACAGAGAAGCAAAGGGCCTGGAGTACAGGCTGGCTATAGCGACAGCAGAGCCCACCAAACCCAAACCATCCCACAAACCATCGTGTTGGAATATCGTCCTCTTGGGTTGTTACCTGCTTGGATTTCTTCAGTGAAGGCTCTACAACCCTGTCCCTTCAGAACACATGCCTCAATTAGCACATAGCATGTGTAATAGACTGCTCTAGCAGTCATCCCTTGAGTCAGGAATAAGAGCAAGATTAGTACTCTGGATACTCCTGGTTAGCATATGGTCACTATTAGAGCATTTACCACAAACACAAGCATCACTACTCTACATACCACCACAGCAACCAGACAATTGCATTGGCCCTCCAAATATTCTGCTTCCAAATTTGTATTATACAGTAGCATATCGGAGAAGAATTGCTAGCCACAGAAACATACCTGACCTTAAGGACAAGTGGCATGGACAAGTGGTATCAAAACTGTTGTGTTAGCACACTGAAAGCAGAAGGCAAACAGCCATGGTTGCATAAAACAGAGCACTCCCTCCAGATACTGTGTTCTTTCATCTTTTCCAGCTTTTCCCATGACAGGATCCATTCAGCTAAAGTATCATTTTCCCCCATCATTGCATACAAGTATTGACAAGTATTACACACTGATACATGCTACACTATATTCATCTAATGAAGACAGAACTGAATTGCTAATGAACTCTTGGCCAAATGCACTTTTCCCCTGTTCCCTGTGAAAGTAGTCTTGAAGGCCACAGAAGTGTCCCAGCACTACTGAATTCCTTTTTTCTTTCCCCAACGTAACTAAAACAGCTTTAAATACATTTTAAGAAAAACTTAAGAACTCTCATTTGTCTCAAATAAACTAACATTGTATAATAAATCTCTCTCCTGCAGTACAGAACAGCTTTCCACAAAAACTGGTGAGCTGTGCCTGGAATTAACTGAAACAATTTCCACTCAAGTATCTGTAAGAAAGAGCTAAACCACTGAGTACTTTCTTATCCAATAACTATTATCTTAGCTCTTGCTTAAGTTTCAGTCCCTTCCTCAGTATTTTCATGCATTCCCGTGCCCCACTCATATAAGCTTATTTTAGCACACTTCCTATTTGTTTCCTGTTTAATAAATGTGGCTGGCCCAACACCAATGTTCTGGTGCCTCAACAAACTATTTCTTAAATCCACTGCACTCCTCTCTGTGCACTGCCTTTTAGTCATTAAAGCCTTACGCTTTCTAACATTTACATTAGAACAGTTTACAACAGTGTTCACATCTAAACTTCTATTCCAAAACAAGACTGACTTGCAAATTCCAAATATTTGCTTTCTTGGAGAAAACAACTACGAGAGACCTTTGCTCCCATTCGTTGTTTTTTGGTTTTTTTTTGTTTTTTTAAAGCTGCTCTCAACTCCATTAATATCACATTTCTGAAGAAAAAAACACAAACAGTTGTGGATACAGTCACACAGCTCTGAATTTATTACAAAAGCACTACCCACCTCACAAGTTAAATGTATGGCTGAAATTACAGTTGGCTACTTTGAAACTGCTCCAGTTCTCAGCTCCCTCAATAAACAGCAGAGCAGTGCTAGTACCTCACATGTATGGAGATCAAGCTTGAGCTATGGACTGCCAAGATCTTTTCCCATACCACCCAGTCCTCAAGAACTACTTCAAGAAAAGCCATCTATAAGCACCAATCTCACATAGCTTGTCTGCACACAACAGGAAATGCCACAGCATTGGAGCCAGGTTAGGTAGCTGAACTATTTACGTCATCTCAGGTATGAGACTCAGCTGTATTATTTATCTTTTCTACCCAGGACAAGATTGCGTTCTTTCTGCATCACTTCAGCATTTAACAGAGTAGATAAAAAGGAAAACAAAAGGAGCAGAGTAAGAATAGAGCAAAAACGAAGAACAAAAACAGACAAGAAGATGCAATTAGAAAGCATCGATCAGTACACTCCAGACATATATGCAAGATGTCCATAAAGCCCCTATGCCAAGTGGTGAGTACTGGGTCATTCTACTGATGCATGCAGATGGCAAATTAACTCGTGTATGGCTGACTTCATGGAGAGTCATCTTTTGCATTTTTAATACCTATGCTTTCTCAGCTACTGCTGTTCTGAATTGGGAAGTTCCTCAGTGCAATGTATTGCTTCTCAGGAACATTAAAGCTATTTTTAAAATTGCATCTAGTTTGCTACTAGATGTCAAAGTGAAGTCTTCCTGAATCTTCAACAGTTCAAACTCAGTCTCTATTCCAAATTAACATCTAGCATCATTTTGCACTTACTATATTAGTTAAGGAGGTATTACTACATGTTTACAGGGCTTCAATCTTGGTCTTCAGGCTTGTTTGTTGTTTTTACTTTTAATATTGTTGTGCTGAGTCATTTTGCATTTACACCCGCCAAGCAGCTATCCTCCAATGACAGTCACTACTCTAACTACATAAAAACTGTTTTTGATGGACCTTTGATGGTCTTCTGGAAGCCTATCCATAGGCTATGAATTACAACATAGAAGAACTGACAGTTTTTACCTTAGTCTCCCCCTTCTTAGCACCAGCCACAAAAGATGTTTTAGAATTTTATGGTACAAATCAACATGGGCAGCTGCACAAGTCCTATTACACAAGCACAAGCGCTTCAAAACAAAACTGCACTCATTCAGAAAGTTTTCCAAAAGGAGTAAACATTTATTTCAACTGAACATTAACTGCCTTCTCAATTTCAGTATTAAGTACATTACAAAGAGAGAGCCCTAAGACAGATCAAGTGCTCAAGTTAGCTCTGATAAACTTTGTATCAACACAGACAAACTATTCCAAGTAAAATATTTCATCCTTAGGAATATAATTTCAGGCATTTCTGCAGTCTCATGTACAGTTTCTTTCTTAAAAACAAAACAAAACCAACAACAACAAAAACAAGATATTTCAGAACTTCCCTCCTGAGGAGAAACACTGTTACAGTAACAATGCTGGACATGGCCCCAGACAACCTGCTTAAGGAGGAAGTTGGACCAGATGACCCTCAGAGACCTCTTTTGACTTGAACCATTCTGCAAGTGCTACTGACATAAGATTCTGATCTTCCCCCTGGACTGATGACAACTACCTCCCATTTCCCCTTCCCAAGATATTCCATATTACTTCAAGTTACTTGCTCAGTAAAAATGCCTTCTAGTTTGTGGTTTAGATCACGTACATATTATAAAGCAGGAGAAATGCAGCATTCAGGAACTTACACTGCTGTAGCTTCATAAAATAAATTTGTACTATTTACTGGAACATCTTAAAATCAACTAACTCTACTAAATTATTATGAACCCTAAGTTAGTCCAGCCTGTTCATGCTACTCAATTAGAAGTCTAAAGTTGAGCACCTAATCTCCCCACTCCCCAAAAAATACTGCTTCCACTGTAAATACACCCAACCTAAACTAGCTTTCTGAAGAGACACATTCCTGGCAACTTCCCTGTGAGGTAATAAAACACAACAGCAATACTCTAGAGATGTTCAAAAGTAAAAAAGATATTCTTTTACCAGCACTTGGTCATAAAAGTTATTTTAGCTCTCTTGAACTATTCTGCACTGCAAAAGATGCCTGAGGAATTACTGTTGTAGAACCATTTTCTTTTTTAATCATTGATCAAGTGTAAAGATAAAGACTCACATGGAAATTAAAAGGCAAGAGTTCACAGATCGTTAGCCATATCAGCCCAAAAAAGTGCAGCAGGAAATGAATTATGAAGGAAAAAAAAAAAAAACAACACAGAAACAACTACTTCCAGATTCAAGCTTACCAGGAGAGGTTTCCCAATAAATTTCCTGAAAGGTGGCTTAATGAACCTCATGGGCTTTTGGAAGCCATCAAGTTGAGAGTTCTGTAATCTTGAAAAACTGCAGCTTTGCTGATTCCTGAGAGAATAATTCCAGAGAGAACAATTAAAATCCAGAACCGTAATACAGCAACACAAAAAATTAAAAATTAATTTTTAAAAAATTAATTTTTTAATAAAAATTAAAATTAAACAAAAGTTTAATTTTAAATGACCTTACTTTAACATTGGTACCACTTAGAAATGGTAAAATGACAGCTTTCATGTAATCTTAATCTAAGATATTTGATAAATGACTAGTGCTCTGGCTAAAGAGAAGTCCAAGTTACACACAATCACACAGTAAACTCCATTTTCTTATGCAATGATAACAAATGGTGACTTCTGTCTTTTTCAAAGCCTCACTTTTTAAAACAAGTTTCCCCGACTCCCACAGCTACACCTCCACGCCTGGCTAACACTGCCCTCTGCTGGCTGACACGCTCACTTTTTGTATTTCAGTGGTTTTTTAGATTGTGCTACCTTCAAAGTCGCACACAACTTCTCATCTCACCAATTCCAAACCAGATAGAAGCTCTGATAAATATCCAGATGCTAGAATATGCTTGTTATCCCTTCAGTTAGTACAACAAAGCTCTGACTTCGGGTTTTTTTGGTTTTGTTTGTTACTGAGCACACTGCTAATTACTGATACATCCACAACCAATAAATAAAACGTATGTATACCATGAAAAGTAATGACTAGAAGCCAAAATTTATAGTTCCCAGAACTATAACACGTATAATAAAAAAGGCCAAAAGAAGGCAGAATGGGCTAGCTGATTAAGCATTGCCAAGATCTCATATGCGAACTGTGAAAAAAAAGCCTGCTTTTCAGGAAGGTGCTATCCATCTTCCATTACTGCCCTCAGCCTGCAAATGCATTAGCCATCAGCACTACAAGTGTAAGTGTCCTCCAGCCTCCATCAAGCTCAAGGACAGCCACGCTTCATAAAAAAACCCGAGCTTCCCACTGTAACTAGTATATATAGAAGGTAAAGCAAGTTAGTAACCGCAGAAGTAGCAAAAAAAAGCCTTACCAGACAACTGAGCCAAACACATACTGAAGATACAGCATCAAGCAAGTATAAGGCTATAGGCAACAGTCCAATAATTTGATTTTATTTTTCCTTTGACAACTTTCATCTTTTTATCTAAACAATTTCAAACACAGGATTTTTCTCTCTCTTTTTTTTTTTTTTTTTTTTTTTTTTTTACAGTTTTACTAGTCAATTTTCCTAAATATGCACATATTGTCACCATTTGCCATTATAAACTGTTTAAAATGGACAATTAGCAATATATTCATGTATCTGCAAAACGTGACTACAGTGTAGATGCATTTCATTACACTCTGGCAACTCTTCAATCAACGCTTCTAACACAAATAAGCCATTCGTGTAATCTTAACATCAAAAGCAAAAATAGGATGACTGAGGTTAGCAAACACCTCAGGGCCACACATCTTTAGCAGACCTGCTGCAGGAATTCAGAGAAGTAAAAAGCTATTCCAGAGTTTAATGTTAATTAATAAAATTAAAACAAACAAACAAATTCTGTTTGCTGACATTCCACGATACCACAAACACCCCGAGGAGCACAAGAATGCATTCGTTCTGAATCATTATTATGAAACTACAAAATACCAATGAAGTAGTAGTAGAAAAATAACCTCTACCAACATAATACACCATTACATAGGAAGCTTGAAATTTTACTGACACATGTCACAACTGAAGTCAAACTTCAAAAGAAAATCACAACAGATTTGAATGCAACTGCAAAAGCATCGATAAAATTAAATGTACAAGAGAAGAACAAGCTTAGGCAAATGTGATTATTATTAGCTAATTACCTTGGAGCTGTACCATCCGTATGAAATGCTCTCTCATCTTCATTCTTCAGTCTCTCTTTTCTTCTCCTTTCTATATCATGCCGTAGATCATTTGGATCTTCTAAAACTCTTATGATGTTCTATTTAAGAGGAAGGGTTGGTGCCAAGTTAGCTTGTAATAAGGAAATATTGACTTTATTTGTCCTTCAAGGGTTTTATTCAGTAATCTTGTTGACCAACCAAATAGACACAGGACAGCTGTGCATCAACCCAAGAATCCGAAGTCCAAAACAATAACAGTAGCTACTCCCTGACAATTACCTTCTCCCACCATCTGTCTCCTTACACATTTCTGAACAGCAGCGAACAGAAAGCTGGAATTTCAGCTAAATAACTGCTCTACATAAAGCTGACAATAAAAAAAATATTCACAAACTACAGTAAATCTTAAGAAAGTCTACTCTTCTTAATTAAGTTGTACCTCCACACATTAGCACCACAGAAAAACAACAGGAAACCAAATCAAAGTAAGTGCAGTTTGTAAGGGGGAAACAAAATCCCATGCCCCTGGATAAAAGCAGGGATTAGGACTGCGTTCAGTATAGAACTGCATTCTGTACGTTGGGCCAATCTAACATCACAGGATAAATATTAAGGGTTTTTCCAATCTCAGACAGAAATTAGAATCCATGTCAGTTGCCCACTCAGTATTTACATTAAATAAGAATAAATAGTTCAAGCAGTAGCAATAACCACGCTCCAGTTATTCTAGAACACATCTGCACTCTACTTACCACAGTAATGGAAGTACGTTTAATATATGTAAATACAGTCACGTGCATTCCTTTTAAAACAGAATTGCTAGCGGTCTTCAAAGCATGTAAGAGTAGCTTTTCAATAGAAAGCAGAAAAGTGTTAGTTACACCTATGTAACTTCACTGAACTATAAAAAAAAAAATGAATACCTGAGGAGATTCTGATGGGACAGTTCGTTTGTTCTGAAGTTCTGCTAAAGACATGTCAATCCTCCTGAAACAGCAAACCCACACAAGAATAAGCAGCATCAATATAAAACATTATTAACCAACTACAGAATCTTTGCAGATTACGTACAGATAGTTTAGAGTCAGTGAAAAAAACAAACAACTCCAGCTATGTAATGTAAAGCCTACTGAAGATTAACTACCTTGATGCAAAAAAATTAAGGCAGAAGCGCACCAATTACCTGTGAATTTCTGGATCCAAACTTCTTTTAACTTCATTCATATTTGGAATTGGTTTATCCTGGATTTTTGAGAACCGTTCATGCAGAGTTATGTCGGATGATGTAAAATAATTTGCTGTGCAAAGACATTAAATACAAGAATGTTTAAGCGCACTATTTCAAGTGTGTTGTGGGAAATACTATCTTTCAAAAGATTAACTGCTAAGGACACCATGACAACTTCTGAGATTAAATTCCAAACTATTTCCACTTGTAGCTTAATGTTCCCAAACGAGAGATTAGGCCAGCTCAACTCAGACAGCCCTCTTAGTAAGATTAAGCTGAAGAAAGTTAACTGTTTATCAGTTCCATCATGGCAACTACTAGAAGCAACAAATAAAGTTCTGCACTACATGTGACACAAGTCTAGAAAATCATCTGAAAAATTACAGGAACTATATGTAACTAAAACGTTGTGACTACAACAAAGCTTTATTTTCCCCCCTAACCCTCCTCACTTGTTAAAAATGCAGTTTAACCTCAAGCACTTCCATGAAATCCCTTCTACGTTCACAGCCTACAGTAACCTCTAAATAAGGAGCAAGACCTTCTAACCAAAGTGCTCCATCCAACCACTTCAGCTCTTCAACCTACATTCTCCTTCAACGAATGACACGAAAACAAATGAAACCTAACACCTGATATTTACAAGGGCAGCATGCCTAACTCATTATTTCTTTTATAGTAATGGTAAATACATAAATACACACATATACCCCAAATACTACAGCCACCTTTAATTTGATGGATAATTGTGATTATTTCCTGAGTAAATTCTCGCGACGGGTCGCTCTCGACACCTCGTGCTACAGATTCCATGTGCTCGAACACTGGATGAAAGTTTTCATTTTTCCTGCCAACAGCAACCAGATCATGTGACATCTGTCTGTCTGCAGTATGACTAGAAGCAGACCTAAAACAAACATTTGGAGATACTCATTTTCAAAGAATACTTGAAAATTTCAAACAAAGAAGTAGAACAAGACAAAATAAGAAGTTTGTTTTAAAGATAAAAGCCATGCAATTGATTTTTTTTTTTTTTTTTAATTAAAAAAACAAAACAAAACAAAACAACCAAACTGTAAGCTGTAAGATGAACAGCTCTAACTACACTTTTGGGAATCCTTGTTTCAGTGACGTGTGATACAAAATTTGTAAGTTTTAAACTTAACACATCTGTCAAGTAAGATAGATATATGAAGACTTGTATCCTTTTCAGTGTAGCACTGGGAGGCAGTTATGTGTCTGTTATAAAAAAAAACTAACATTTTCAACAGTACCCAAATGCTAAAATCTCTGCATCTTTGAAAACTGTATCACTTGAACTCAGTGCGACATGTTCTCAGTAACAGCATGTGAACTTAGGAATGTGTGTAGCGTATTTTTGTCAGGTTTTACTCACTCTAAAGAGATGCATAAATCAAATGGTAGCACTGCTTTGTTAGAACTATTTTCACAAGGAAGCTGGCATTAAAATTTCTGCTGTTCTTGGTGCAATAAAAGTACTTCTCATTTGGAAACAAGTTGAGAACTCAAATATTCCATGTAAAACTTTTAGGACAAAGACTTTGCTGTCCATTCTGCAAAGTGATAATGCACCTGCCTAATCTGTATTTCAAAAGAAAGTAGAATTTCATATAAAGATTGCACCAGAACCAGCCTCCAGCAAGTCCCAGGAGTCAGCTATCTGTCTTCAGTAAATGCCTTTCAGTGAATCCAAACAATCTCCGTTTAGGTATTTATTACAGATGATTTGAATTGCCTAACTTCTCTCTAGGCTTATAAAGAATGTATTCTTCTCAGCTCGGCCATTTTAAGTCATGTGTTTGTTAAATGCCTGAAGTAGGCAGCATGAATACTGTCAGTCATCAGCTTCTCCAAAATTAGCCATTTAGTCTCTGCTAATGTCTTTGTTGTTGTTGCAAAGGCAAACCTGCACATCAAGTAAACTACTACATTGACTGCAGCTTTTCAGTCTGTAAATAATTATTACATGCACTGTGCATGACTTTGAAGAATAGCAGCAAGAAACTACTACATGTAGAAATCATCCCACAGGCTTCCAAAAATAAGCGGCAAGAATTAACGTTTTTCCTTGCTTTATCACTTAGGAAGAAAGAATTGTTCCCTTTCCTCAGTCTTTCATATTAACCCCTTACATGGGGACAGTGAACTTGTCTTCACAACTCTTCACTGTATTACATATTTTCTGAAATATTGGGAAAAAAAACTGGCAGAGATGTTTTGCTTGAGAGAAGTAAAATACCTTTTAAATGAGGACTGAACAGCTTCCAAAAGAGATTACTGCCATTACCCTCACCTACAGCAGGTAGTCAATTAACCAGAAAAGCCTGCAAATATACAAAGCAAGCTGCTTAGTCTTTACAATGTGTTCTTCACTTAGGCTGCCACATTAACCCTTTTTTCCAATTGAGTTGACAACAGGAATGCTGAAGACAACCAGAAGTACTATACACGAGATAGAGACATACTCCATTACTTCTCAGTTCTGAGGCTCCAAAAGATTGTTACATCATTTGCTGCAATACTAAATAATATAACCCAGGGATTTCGTTTTTTGACAGCTTTACTGGACTTCATCTTAAACATCTGAATGTGTACCTGAGATTTATGCAATTTAAAAGTTAGCTAGTTTTCAAAAGAAATGAGGAACTCCTCAGGAAGTCAAAAAAGTCATTATATTCCAGAACAAAGAACAGGATTCAACTTTTCTGATTTTGTCCGTTTTGAATAAACTTAACACATTTACTCATAATAAGCAACTTTATTTACAGTTTGTACTGCTCTTATCTGCTCTGTTCTTTCCACTTGCTACCAGACTCCCATGAGATTAACTAGGCTTTTTTTGGGCGATTCTTTTCCGGTTTTGGTTGTTTTTTGTAAACAGCAACAGGCAGTGAGTTTCCAGCCTGCAAGTTAATGCTTTAAACAAAGCAAAATTACAAAGGTACAACCTTAGTTTGTCCTTGTTACTTCCTAAGGAAACACGGCTTTCCTTTGATATTCATAAACTGAAAGCAGGCTGGAATAAGGAACAGATGAGGGGAAACAAATACCTGTACCTGTTCACCGTTTTCTTCATGTCCACTTTGATTGTGAGATGTTCCCTCCTACAGTTGACATCTGACACTTTCACATCTGAAACAGTATGACTTGAATCATGCTGGCTACTGGAAGAATCTCCTTTTCTCCTGAGTTCCCCTTCTTTCCTTACTCTTTCCTTCTGCTTGTTTTTAAAGGGTCTCAGATCAGCATCCATTTTAGAAGAGTTAACGCAAGCATTGCAGCCCTTCTTTGAACTATATTTAGGAGGGACTTCAACATGCCCTTCTTCAGTCTGTCTCGCTCTTCCACCACTAAAGTAATCTAACTTTTTGCTATTCCAGGCACCCTTAGAAGATCCGTATTTCTGATCTTCCTGCTTCGCATACTTCTGAGCTCTATCATCTGTGAAAGGCTTTTCCCCATCCAGGTGCCTGCGCCGTTTGTGATTGTATTCATAGGCTATCTTTGTGACAGATCCCTCCGAGTACTCCCTTTCAGTCGACCGGTGAGACTGGGCACTCAGATTTCTTTGCTCCTCCTTTTCTTGGTAGGGTGAAAAAGAACGCTCTTGCTTCCACTTGGAATTTCTTGCTACTTCTCCACCGTCATACCTCTCCATTTCTTTAGCCCTTTTAGACGTGTGCCCATATTCTCTGTAATCGTGATCTTCAGGATACCTGTGTTGACATAAAGCAATTTACACTTGCACTAGAGAAGAAAGCGAGAACTTATATGTGAAGAATGTTGGACAGCAGAATGCGTGGCAAGTTAACCCATAATCCCTCACGCCAAGGTACGGATGTGCAGGGGCTCTTAAGAGGGAAATATTATCCTTTCATACTCTAGCCATCAATATGATTTACTTAAAAGACAAATACTTCACTATTACCAGTCGCCCATAATTAAACTACAAAGTGGCAAACGTGTTTCAAGGTGGTTATCTTCAACTATAATGAAAACAGACTTTCACTTGAGGCTTTACACCACAATACCCAGGTTTTAATTATTTTATTCCTATACCTCTTCTGTAAAGAGCTCCTTGACGTAAATTCATCAGAAACTCTTCTGGGTGACTGACCATACTTCTCTTCATGTAATCTCTGGTGCCTCAAGTCATCTTCATGCCATTTTCTTTCAAATTTACATGAAGCCCCTAACGGTCTGTGAAAAGGTTTAATTCCTTTTTCATTTCCAGTGACTTTGTAGTGCTCAAATGTGTATCTTTCTTCCATTTTGTAATGGTAAAATGACCGACTGTGCTCCTTATATGGTATTTCTGAGTATTTTGGTGGTAACTGACATCTCCTATTGCCTTCAGTTCTTTCCGATGAATGTGTTCTGTAGGGCTTATGGCTGTAAGCATCTTCCATGGGAATTCTCTTCAGGTTTGGTGAAGGTGACCTACGTTCATACATTCTCTGGTGGTTATTTCCATGAGGTGCAAACCTGGAATTGCTTTGTTCGTATTTTTCATCATCTGTTCTCCAAGTCATAGGTTTCTTTAGGTCCTTACGAAAGCTTTTATATTCACAGTCATAATTAACATGAGCGTGCCTTTGCCTGTGGTGCTCTGGACTCCTAAATGCTGGAGATAAGGACCTAAGGCAAAGATAAAACTCACTCTGAATAGTCCCATAAAACTGAATCAACATCTTAAAAGCATCTATTCCCTAAAGAAGCCCAATTTCAATCAACAGGGAAGAGAAATTCAGAACCAGTCAAGATATTCAGTGTTACTTGTCTAGCTAGAGTACAAGCTTGCTTTCAACTCTACTGAAAGCGTTCACAGGAAAAATACCCACTCAAAATACTGGTAAGTCAGTCATTTTCCTCTTTCAGCTCTAGAAAAAAATAAAAAATGCTATAAGTAATTCAATGTATATAAAGTTACCACTACACAGAAAACAACTGTTACACATTTTCACACTTGTCAAGCATTCCCTATCTTTTCCAGGACCAAGAGGAAAAAGAAAAGGCAAAGAGAAAAAAACCATGAACAAAATGCACAAATGTAAAAAAGGAAGAAGAAAACCACACAGTTTCCAGATGCTCTTTACGTGTCAAGATTGGGGGAAAAAAAAAAAAAAAAAAAAAAAAAAAAAAAAAAAAAA